>NW_024742338.1:588339-603339 GCF_018991925.1 Homarus americanus | reverse complement strand
ACCTTCATCCTATACAACATATTTTTTTTAGCTTAAATTTTGAGTCATTTAGTAACGAAGAAGAGAACATATTTTATTATTTTTTGTTGTGTTTTTGTTTCGACTTAAACACATCGGCCAGGTTGTGTGAGTGAGTGGTCGACATTGTTTGGTCTCTAGGGATTTAGTCGGAGCTGGGAGAAGGAAATGTTACAGGTAGACAGGTAATGTTGTTGGCCTTACCTGAGGGAGTACAGAGTCTGGAAGGTCCTACGTGTGATGCTGCCCCAGTTCTCCATCTGAGGAAGTGGAGTGGTGATGGGAAATGGCATCCAGACGTAAAAAAATAAATAAAATAAAAATAAAAATTTGCCTCAAATTTACACCTGATGGCAACTGGGGCACAGTGCCACCAGGTAACCACAGGTAATGTTTACGGGTGTGAAATATGGCAGAACGTTGATGATGATGATGGTGATGGTGATGGTGATATATACTTATAAATACAGGGGGAGGTGCTTGTGAGGACTAGAGATGACATTAAGAGGGAAGAAAAGGATTGTTATAGAAGTCATATCTATACTATATACATACTCATCCATCTGCATAACCCTCTCGACACACACACACACACACACACACACACACACACACACACACACACACACACACACACAGGGGGGCGATAAAGGGTTAAACTAAAACTGAAGGATTTTATGTACTTCCTCCACGAGACCAGACAGGCCGCAGGTATAATCCTTTTAGGAATAAGTCCTCTGGTGGCCCTGGCAGCTACCTCTCTCTCTCTTTCCTTTCTCTCTCTCTCTCTCTCTCTCTCTCTCTCTCTCTCTCTCTCTCCGTCTCATCTCATCTTTTACTGCTAACAGCAATTCATTTTCCGACGTTATACTGTGTACATGTTGTGTGTGTGTGTGTGTGTGTGTGTGTGTATCGGTGTGTACGTGGATCTAAAATTGTTCCATCAGTGTTAATGTTCACAGTGAGAGTTTAGTAGTTAGTGATTATTAAAACTCTTGATTATAATTCCTGAGCTGAAGTGTGGTGACCCAAGGGTGAAAATACTGATTGGATTTTCAAACTCTGGGTATTTTTTTTATCATTTTTTTTTGTGTGTGTGAGATTTTGTTTTTTGTTTTTTTTTGTTAATTGTAGAGGTAATTAGAGAGTGGTAATGATGATGCTTTAGTGGGGAGGCGTTGGGGTTTATTGTTGGGGGGTGGGAAGGGGAGAGGAGGAATGGAGGGAAGGGCACACACCTTTTCGTTACTTTCTCCTACATTCTCGCACTCTCTTCCTCTTCTTTCTTTCTTTCTTTCTTTTTCTCCCCCCTCTCTCTCTCTCTCTCAGGGATAATAACACACCCTGGTCCTCACAGCAGATGGCACAGCACTGCTTCACTGCCCCACTATGTCACTGTTGTAAGCCATACCAACCGGAAGTGACCTACCTGGCGGAGGGAAAGTGCCACCACAGGAAGTGACTATAAGGGGAAAGCTGGAAAGAGTTCACCGAAGTAAAGTGTTAGTGAAAGTTGAGGACAAATTATTCTGAGGACTGTAAAAAAAAAAATTGGGGTTAGAAGAGAAAGTACCAGGGGAAAGTATATACAAATCCCTAAAGTAGTAAAGGAAAGTTCAAACATTTAGAGAAAGTAACCAGGGGAAAGTGTGTAAAAATCCCTAAGGTTAGTGAAAGTTCAAACCCCCAAGAGAAAGTACCAGACAAAGTGAGAAATATCCGTAAGATAGTAAGAGAAAGCAAAAAGCACACGAGGAAGATTAGTGAAAGTATGACAACAAAAATACCCGGAGGCAAAAGGTGAGTCAGAATTGAAAGTAAAAACAAAATACTGGAATTGAGAGAGATGGGTCGTGAAAATTAATAATGAAGACCTTTTCATGAACAACTGCAGCAGAAGGCATCAAAGGGGTAGAGATATTTCCCCGGAGATTTTTGTCGAGAAATAACACTGTAGACATTTTCCTTGGGTCTGCAGTTTGGTAATAAAAGAGCAGGAGTTCCTTTAAACACGCGAACAGGTGATAGGATTGCTGGCATGAATATTGGAAACTTTGTGTAGAAATGCAAAACTCGGCAACATGTAGTATTTTGGTTATATGTATGCTCTGGCACGCACACACACACACACACACACACACACACACACACACACACACACACACACCTAATATGACTTAACATGACCTAACATGACCTAATATGACCTAATATGTTCTAATATGACCAAACATGACTTAACATAACCAAACATGACTTAACATGACCTAATATGACCCAGAATGACCTAATATGACCCAGCAGGTGCCCGTCAGACCTGCTGTAGCGGCAGTTGGCTTAGTATTGATTTGACGTCCACTTCACCTCCGACTCTCACTCACGCTCTCACTCACGCTCACTCACGCTCTCACTCACTCTCACTCACGCTCTCACTCACGCTCACTCACGCTCTCACTCACTCTCACTCTCCCACGCTCACCCACACCACTCACGCTCACTCCCTCGCTCACCCCACTCCTCACGCTCTCACCACCTCCCACGCTCACGCTCTCACTCACGCTCACGCTCACTCACGCCTCACACCACTCTCACTCCTCTCCTCACGCTCACCCACACTCTCACTCTCCTCTCTCTCTCTCTCTCTCTCATTTATCAGCTCTCCTAATTCCTCTATTTCACTTAGTTACCGATCTTTTAGTTCCGTGTTTTCCCAGCAATGCAATGCTTCCACTCTCCCCAGCAATGCTTCCTCTCCCCAGCAATGCTTCCCTCTCCCCAGCAATGCTTCCAGCAATGCTCTCCAGCAATCAGCAATGCTTCCACTCTCCCCAACAATGCTTCCACTCTCCCCAGCAATGCTTCCCTCTCCCTCAGCAATGCTTCCCTCTCCAATGCTTCCACTCTCCCCAGCAATTCTCTCCCCAATTTCCCTCTCCCCCAACAATTTTCCACTCTCCCCAGCAATGCTTCCACTCTCCCCCAGCAATGCTTCCACTCTCCCCAGCAATGTTTCCACTCTCCCCACAATGCTTCCTCTCCCCAGCAATGCTTCCAATCCCAACAATGCTTCCACTCTCCCCAGCAATGCTTCCACTCTCCCCAGCAATGCTTCCCTCTCCCCAGCAATGCTTCCAATCTCCCCAGCAATGCTTCCAGCAATGCTTCCCAGCAGCTTCCCAATGCTTCCAGCTTCCAACAATGCTTCCCTCTCCCCAGCAATGCTTCTCTCCCCAGCTTCCAAACATGCTTCCCTCCCCACAAGCTTCCCTCTCCCAGCAATGCTTCCACTCTCCCCAGCAATGCTTCCACTCTCCCCAGCAATGCTTCCACTCTCCCCAACTTCCCTCTCCCCAGCAATGCTTCCTCTCTCCTTCCACTCTCCCCAGCAATGGAGCAATGCTTCCCTCTCCCCAGCAATGCTTCCACTCTCCCCAGCAATGCTTCCCAGCAATGCTTCCCCTCTCCCCAGCAATGCTTCCCACTCTCCCCAGCAATGCTTCCCACTCTCCCCAGCAATGCTTCCCACTCTCCCCAGCAATGCTTCCCACTCTCCCCAGCAATGCTCCCCACTCTCCCCAGCAATGCTTCCCACTCTCCCCAGCAATACTTCCACTCTTCCAAACGGATTCCCACTCTCCCTCTCTTTCACTCTCCTTTTTCCCCTCTCCCACGCTCATATCTACATACTCCCCCACGCTCTTCACCTGCTCTCACTCTCCCACCAACCAGTACGAAAGGGTTCAGCAGCATCGTAACTCAAGGGTCAGGTAATATAAAGAGCACCGTACTCAAGAATCGTACTCAGTCTATCGGAGAAAATTTAAAATATACCAATACTTAGGAAATTGATATCATAGTGGAAATAGGTCAGTTAGTCTCTTGAACTAGAAATATCGCTGAGAGTTTAGAGATATTTGGATTGAGAAATATATTTGTATACTGCCACCGGGAAATGGAAATCTCTTAAAAAAAGTCTTTGGGAAATAGAAATGTTACTTTCATTGATAAACTGGAAATATATTATCACTACGAAATTAGAAATATCTGAACTTGTCCACGGGAAATATAAACATTTCTCTGTAAAAATAAAACACAAAAAGTAAATAAATAAAAAATAAAAAAATAAAATCATTACTCTTTATAAACCGGAATTATTTTTTTGGTCAACAGAAAATGGAAAATTTCTCCTCAGTCCTTCATTCAATCTGACGTTGGGAAATTAAATTGTTTTGTTAACCTGGAAATGGAAAACAACCTGATCTTGTCACTGAGGACCAGGGCGATATTTGGCACCACGGCTTATTGTACTGTATGAACGGAACCACTAACGCTACCTGGGGGCTGGGTTAGGTTAGGGTTATGTTAGGTTAGGTTAGGTTAGGTTAGGGTTATGTTAGATTAGGTTAGGGTTATGTTAGGTTAGGTTAGGTTAGGTTAGGGTTATGTTAGGTTAGGTTAGGGTTATGTTAGGTTATGTTAGGTTAGGGTTATGTTAGGTTCGGGTTATGTTAGGTTATGTTAGGTTAGGTTAGGGTTATGTTAGATTAGTTCAGGTTAACATTAGGGTGTTTAATCATTGCTTAAAATAACACTAGGTTCTCAATCTTCACACGCTCCAAAACATAGACACGAACCAACACACTCACATAGGAACCCCAGCTAGTGGCCCTAAAACTCCAGGGTACAGCCAGGACAGCTCCCCGCCCCGCCACACCTCACCTCGCCCCGACTCACCACGCCCCCGCCCTGTCCTGCCCCCACCTCACCTCCCCTCGCCCCACCTCACCCCCGCACACCTCACCTCGCCCCACCCCGTCCTGGTCTACCGCTCACTAAGTGCACTTGTTGCGTCTCCTTCTCTCGCTACAATACCCCACCCCCCCCCACCCCCCACCCCCCACCCCCCCACCCCACCCCACCCCCACCCCTCCTAGTCCTCTCTTCCTCCTAATTAAGTGACTCAGAGTGTTTTTGTTTTGTTTCTTAATTAATACCGATCTTCCCTGATTAAGACGACAGTGTAGGCATCTGATTGGTTGCTGTTGATGTATTGACGTCATTATTCCTGTTTGATCGCAATGAGGGTGCAGATATACTAACCCCCTCCTCCCCTCCTCCCCCCCTTTGAGCACAACTAACAACTCCTCACTTTGGACTATTATAATAACTCACAAGACCTAGTGTGGTTATAACAACTCCAGTAATAACCACCACTACCCCGAGGTCTCCACACCATCTACCACGGGACACACTAGGGGTACTATGCGATAATTCTTACCGTCTTCCTCTACTCAAGACTCAAGACTCTTATGTTAATTTCGGTAAATATTTGTATAAGATGACACTGTATGAATCCTTATCAAACTAATTCAGTTCAACTCTTGTAGACCATGAATATGATGCCCTTGGGTACTGTGGGAATCAAGATCATTAAATGCATAGTAAGATCACTTGTAAGATACCAAGATCACTAAATACATACTAAGATCACTTGTAGCACACCAAGATCACACCAGAAAAAAACCCCTGAATCTCCTAACCTCAAGAGAAACACATCATTAACTTGGCTCTCTTCTCACCACAGTAAACGAACCACTACTCATATTCACCCTATCTGATCAAACCCAACCCTTCGTAATGTAACTAATGGACCCATATATAACCAAATCTCTCGTTGTATCCCAATATTTACCATGTGTAGTGATAAATACCAATTGACAATAACTAGGGCCATCTGGAGCTCTTGGTGTATTGGTACGGAATATAACCGACCAGTGTTGTGTTCGAGAGAATTATTAACTACAGATGTATTTATTAATATCTAACTATACTAAACTATTTAAATATTTAGTTTTACTGTTGTCTGATTTTTTTTATTTGTTACTTTTATTTGAAAATTAATAATGTCAGTCACTAATTAAGGAGAGTTGAATTATCATTAGTGTAACTCTGGTTTAGTGTGTCTCCACCCTCCCGTAAGATACACTGGAGTGAAGAAGATATTTGCTAAATATATTTATCATTGGGGAATTGGGATATACTTTTTTATCATTGGGAAATTAGAAAAAAAAACTGATCTTATCAACCGGAAATACTTAACCAATTCTCACCATCATAAGGAAATGGAAATAAAACCAAACTTGGAAATACAACAACCCGTCAATGGGAAATATTTCCTCGTCCACCGCCAATGGTACCAGTTAATTTATTTATGCAAATTATTCATGAGAGATATATTGGTTGTAGCCGCAATAGACAGTTTTACCTGCGAGAGTTGGCTTTAATTGTCTCTGTCTGTCTGTCTGTCTGTTTATATATATATATATATATATATATATATATATATATATATATATATATATATATATATATATATATATATATATATATATATATATATATATACACACACACACACACGAGTGAGTGTGTGTGTGTGTGTGTGTGTGTGTGCGATAGTTAGTACTTCCGTCTATCTGCAAGTGGTTTCTGTCTTTTTCTGTCAGTCTGTCAATCACTTTCTTTGCCATCTGCGGGTCTGTCTGTCTGTTTCTATGTGTTCTTGTAGATGTGTGTCTGTTATACCTGTGAGAGAGAGAGAGAGAGAGAGAGAGAGAGAGAGAGAGAGAGAGAGAGAGAGAGAGAGAGAGAGGTGAGAGTAATGCTATCAACGCCGCAGTAATGGTGTTAGGCCTGCCAATTTCCAGGTGTCGGGGATCATTACTACGTGGGCAGGTGCAGGTGTAGGTTGTGGTGGTAGTGTAGGTGTTGGTGATGATACTGAAGGTGGGAGAGTAGCGTCTTAAAGAACTTTCTCCATCATTTTAATATTGCTTTAATCTCTCTCTCTCTCTCTCTCTCTGTATATATCCGTTTATCTGTGCCTCGGTCTCTTATTCTCTGACTCTATCTCTATCTCTCATTCACCTTCTCTTCTTCCTCTCCTCCTACCTCTCTCTATCTCTATTCGTTGAGTAATCCTGCAAACCCATTTTCGCTTTCTGTACAGTGAAGAGAGAGAGAGAGAGAGAGGTCATAACTAATTAGTGTATACTCCTGTACTCACCAACCATTAATAATACGAAATTCATGAACAGGATTTCCCAGACTTTGTTACCGGTGTGTTTGATGTTATACACACACACACACACACACACACACACACACACACTGTCATTCCTGATAGACTATATGTCCTGAGTAACTATGTGGTGTGTACTGGAGGGGAGGGAGGAGTGACCAACCAACCAACCAACCCAACCAAACAACCCACCCAACCCACCCAACCAACCAACCAACAACCAACCCACCCAACCAACCAACCCACCCAAACAACCAATCACCCTACCCAACCAAACCAACCAACCACCCCTCCCAACCCACCCAACCAACCAACCAGCACCGCACCCCCCCACCCAACCAACCAGCCCAACCAACCAACCAACCCAACCAACCACCCCACTCAACCAAACCAACCAAGAAGATCATACAAGACCGGGTAGCCAAGACAACCCACCTAGGGATCATGTAACCAAACATGTGAATGAGAGTACAGGAAAAATTAACCCAGTATAGTATCCTTCGAGGGGGAGAGTCGGGGAAGTACACGGAGGAGTTGGGGGAAGTACACGGAGAAGCTGGGGAAGTACACGAAGGAGTTGTGGAAGTACACGGAGGAGTTGGGGAAGTACATGAAGGAGTTGGGAAGTACACGGAGTAATTAGACGAGACAGAATTTTGTACGGAAGAAAAAGGTAAGGAATGTAAAGTGTTACCAAAACCGTAAATTATCATAGAAAGTGTTGCCAGCTATAAGCACCGATGTTACACACTATAAACACACACACACACAAACACACACACGAGCGCTTACACCATAAAACGTGCGGGAAAACTCTATTGTTGCCATAAATCCCAAGAGTGGTAGTCAAACATCAGCCCCACCTGACACTCGATACTTCACACCTGGCACGAAACCTGATATTCCACACCTCACACCTGATACCAGACAGCTGATGTCTCATACCTGACACCTGATACTTCACACCAGACACCTGGAACTATACACTTGACTTCTGACACCTCACACCTGATACCAAACACCTGATATTTTACACTTGACACCTGACACATGATCCTCACACCTTACACCTGACTATATAAATTCAAAACACCTTACAAAATTAAACATGTATGAATAAATCCGTGATACATAACACAACATAACACAACATAACACAACATAACACACCTACACGGGATGAAGTATTAAGTAACGCTATTAAAGGTGTCACAGAAAATAACAAAACACTGATAATGCTTCTGTTACATTTTCCTGTGATCATATTGTCTGAGTGTAAGTCAGTCTACTTTACTCCACTTGTGTAACGTCAAAACAAAATCCACTGATATCAATGTCTTTTATTCATATATTCCGAATTTTAATGAGACAACAATAAATAAAACTCAAATAACAACTTTGAAATATAATGGGGGAAAAATATAAAAATCCAGAGTCATCCAAAAAAAAAAATGGTCTATTACTCTATGTATTTTTTTCCCATGACCTTGTGTTAGTTATATACAATTTCAAAAGAGTAATTTAGTATATTCAGATCAATAGGGTGTTCAAAGCGAGGAAAAGTGAACAGTCGATACAACATTGAACTTCCTGAGAATTTTATTTATTTTATTTTTATTTTTTTATTTTTTGTTATGGTTTTAAAAATGAAACTGTAATAATGAAGAGAGGTATGAGGGGGGGGGGGAGGGGGGGGAGGGGGAGTGAGGGGAGTTGAGGGAGGGAGGAGTGAAAGAAAGAGAAAGGGATGAGAGGAAAAGGATGGGTGGAGGGGGAGGGGTGAGCGGAGGAGGGAAAAAGATAGGGAGAGGGGAAGGAGGGAAGGGGAAGTGAAGAGAGTGGGGGGGGGGGAGGCGGGAAGGGGAGGTGGAGGGGAGACACTGGTATAACAAGGCTAACAAGCGTGGGAACAGTAATGGCCGTCATTATATAGTCGAGAGGGTGATCAGCGTGGTGGCCCTGCCCTTAATCCATTAATTACGTCAATGGTAAAGAATTAACATTACCTCCTGACGTTTCCCGAGAGAGAGAGAGAGAGAGAGAGAGAGAGAGAGAGAGAGAGAGAGAGAGAGAGATCAACAACTATTCACCCTAAACATTCCATTTTCGGCAACATTTTTTCCACTCTGCAAACTATCATTAAACCCATTGCTCGTATTGCAGGATGTATTATTGCTCGTATTGCAGGATGTATTATTGCTCGTATTGCAGGATGTATTATTGCTCGTATTGCAGGATGTATTATTGCTCGTATTGCAGGATGTATTATTGCTCGTATTGCAGGATGTATTATTGCTAGTATTGCAGGATGAAAATGGTGGACCATTATTTAATAGTTGATGAGTGCATTTAATGACGAGTAGTTATTTGCTGGGAGATAATTAATTAATGATGCAGACTGACTCATTATTGTGTAATGGGTTTTATGTACCGGTGGAGAGAGAGAGAGAGAGAGAGAGAGAGAGAGAGAGAGAGATTATTTTTGGTTATATTATCATTTGGTATGTGTAAGGTTAGGTTAGGTTAGGTTAGGTTAGGCTAGGTAAGGTTAGGTTAGGTTAGGTTAGGCTGTACGTACATAACAGCCGAGCGTGACGTTAAGTTGTTTATTAGGTGAAGACAGAGTAGTGAAGAGTGTTGGGAGAGAGAGCAGCCGTGTGTGTGTGTTGATCCGGCCAGCTGTAACATAGATCCTCAATGATTGAACCAAATAATAAACACAAAATAAAATAAACATTAATAAATGCCCAAATAAATAAATAAGAAACAAATAAATGAATAAACAATAAACAAATATATATATATATATATATATATATATATATATATATATATATATATATATATATATATATATATATCCTCCATTAACAACACCAGAGACCCAACTCTAATCCCAATCCAACTGACCTAACCTGACCTAACCTGACATAACCTAACCTGACCTAACCTAACCTAACCTGACATAACCTAACCTGACCTAAACCTGACCTAACCTAACCTAACCTGACCTAACCTAACCTGACCTAAACCTGACCTAACCTAACCTAACCTGACCTAACCTGACCTACAGACTGTCACTTAACACCAGCACCTAAGGACCTTGTCATTGTTATCATTTCCTAATTGGTATCTGGTTCAGGTAAAAAGACTAAATGTAATTTTGATATGTTTTTGGAAGTAGTTGTTTTGTGTGAGTCGGGTCGGGTCGGGTCGGGTCGGGTCGGGTCGGCCGGTCAGGGTCGGCCGGGTCGGGTCGGCCGGTCGGCCGGGTCGGTCGGCCGGGTCGGGTCGGGTCGGGTCGGGTCGGGAAGGTCGGCCTGGTCTGGTCTGGTCTGGTCTGGTCTGGTCTGGTCTGGTCTGGTCTGGTCTGGTCTGGTCTGGTCGGGTCGGGTCGGGCCGGGTCGGGTCTGGTCTGGTCGTGGGTCGGGTCGGGTCGGGTCTGGTCTGTCTGGTCGGGTCGGGTCGGGTCTGGTCTGGTCTGGTCGGGTCGTGGGTCGGCCTGGTCTGGTCTGGTCGGGTCGGGTCATCGGGTCGGGTCTGGTCTGGTCGGGTCGGGTCGGGTCGGGTCGGGTCTGGTCTGGTCTGGTCTGGTCTGGTCTGGTCTGGTCTGGTTTGGTTAAGTTAGGTTAGATTAGTTGACACAGGTGAAAGAATGAAATATTGCATCCCCACAACACGCCAGTTTACCCTCTTGCATGGATACTGTTGCAATCCACTCTCATTGCAAAGGGCTGGAAAAAGTCTTTGTTGCCGAGGATAAAAAAAAAAATAATATTATTTTACTTGTGTTTAAGAAATGGCTGCCTGCACTACCCTGGCCCCCTGTTGTTATGTACACAGACAACATGTATACAGAGAGCGATACAACGGCGTTTTATTTTCCATCACAAACTATAACATTTCTACGTGGCGTTATATTTATTGCGTTATATTTCTACGTTGCGTTATATTTATTGTGTTATATTTATTGCGTTATATTTCTACGTTGTGTTATATTTATTGTGTTATATTTATTGCGTTATATTTCTACGTTGTGTTATATTTATTGCGTTATATTTCTACTAACTGGTAATCATCTTTCATTGGTTATTATATCGGCCAATCAGATGCTGTCATTTCGTATACCTGGTTGTATGACAGGAGGGAGTCAGTTTAATACGTGGATTTTATACATAATCAGCACACGAAATATACATACCGACATGGACTATACACATTGACTTTATACTTTTTATTTACAGAGGAATGAGGGTAGAGAGGGATGGGAGAGGGGAGAGAGGGGTGGGAGAGGAGATAGAGGGGAGGGAGGGGATGAGAGAGGGCAGGGAGGGGTGGGGGAAGAAAGAGTGGTGAGAGAGGACTTGGGAGAGACGAGAGTAAGAGAAAAGAGAGTAGCATGAGAGGGGGAAGAGGGATGCGAGTGGGGAGACAATGGGTGTAAACTTTTACTCATGGCTTAAGGCAATTTTGTCCAAAGTTTGACAAGATTTTGCTCAGCAGGACGAGTAGCTGATGATAGCCGAGCTGGGTGGTGGAAAACACTGTGGTCAATCCTGGGGAGGTGTGGGGAGGTGGGGAGGTGTGGGGGAGGTGTGGGGAGGGAGGGGTGGGAGGGGAGGTGTGGGTGGGGGTGGGAGGTGGGGAGGTGGGAGGGGGAGGTGTAGGGAGGTTTTGGGAGGTGTAGGGATGACCTGAGGCAGGAGGGTGGGGGGGGGGAGGAAGGAAGAGAGCGTGACGAGGTAGGATGGGAAAGGAAAGGGAGGGATGCATGCGATGGAAAGGGACTTAAGAGATGGGAACGTGTAATAAAGAGATGGGAAAGGTCAACAGCAGTAAACAAGAAGACAGCCCACAACCACAACACAGCAAACATCTCAGCAACACACTGGCAACTCTGATCAATATATCTCAGAGATCTGCAACAACCGATCATCATATTGCAAGTTTATCCTAAATGGCTGAAATTCTTCTCATCAACATAACCATAATACATCACTTAACTTTTTGGGCTGTTAGTATTATTTCTTAAGAGGGTAAAATTCAGGAGTTATATTACAAGGATTAATAACTTTCAGCAGCTTTTAAGCGACGTCTTGCAAGAATTAGTGACTCTGTGAAACCTTCCGCAACATTGTGAAAGATGATAGTGGAATGTGGAGGCCTCAGGATCTTGCTTTAAGATTACTTCCCTACCATCTGTAATAAATAACCTTTACTGTAGTCATTAGCTTGGAGATCTCATTGGGAGACGGGTGGAGAGTGGCAGGGGAAAGGGGGTGGTAGGTTAGGGGTGGTAGTGGTGGTAGTGGTATGAATAGTTATGGTGGTTACGAGAGTGATGGTGTGGTTGGTACGGGTAGTGGTAGGGGTGGTGAAGGCAGGGGTGGTGAAGGCAGGG
The DNA here is from genome assembly GCF_018991925.1 of Homarus americanus. NCBI lineage: Eukaryota > Metazoa > Arthropoda > Malacostraca > Decapoda > Nephropidae > Homarus > Homarus americanus. The sequence continues at coordinate 590,839 of NW_024742338.1, read as the reverse complement.
GTGGTGATGGTGGTGGCAGGGCTGGTGAAGGCAGGGATGGTGATGGTGAAGGCAGGGGTGGTGATGGTGGTGGCAGGGGTGGTGATAGGGATAGTGATGGTAGTGGTGGTAGGGATGGTGATAGGGATAGTGATGGTAGTGGTGGTAGGGATGGTGATAAGGATAGTGATGGTAGTGGTGGTAGGGATGGTGATAGGGATAGTGATGGTAGTGGTGGTAGGGATGGTGATAGGGATAGTGATGGTAGTGGTGGTAGGGATGGTGATAGGGATAGTGATGGTAGTGGTGGTGGCAGGAATACCGTTCCCAGAAAGACATACTGAATAAGAGTCTAACACGATCAATTCTTCACGTTGTAAACAAAGAAACAGGAGATTGGTGGCTGGCAGCGGTGGGATTCAACCTTCTTTCTCCTAGATTCATTTCACCTTGAATGCGGAGTTCCAATATCAATGCACAAATTAACCTAACCAAACCAAACCAAACCAAACCAAATTTAACCAAACTACATTAAAACATTATAACTAACCTAAAACTATATTCCCAATCCAGTAACAGGTTTAAGTCCACATTTAAACCAATCAGAAAACCGGCTTATCGACCTTCCTGTTAACAATGCCGTTACCTACCCTGTTTACTCAAGAAGCTTTTGTCCTATAGTATACAGTGTTATTGTCATAGTATAGTCGTTAGGGTTAACTACTGGTGATTAGAGGTTCTTGTGAATAATGATGGTGTTTTGCTATACTTGGTCGGGGAGGGGGGGGGAGGAGGGGTAGGGGGGGAGGGGGGGAGGGGAGGGGGGAGAGGGGAGGGAGGGAAGGAGGGGAGGGGGTAAGGAAGGGGAGGGGAGGGGGGAGGGGGGAGTGTTACTTGTGGTTGTTGATAAAGGTGGTGGTAGTAGTAGTGGTAGTCGTAGTGGTAGTAGTAGTGGTGGTAGTAGTGGTGGTAGTGGTGGTAGGGGGTAAGGATGGTGGTGATGGTGGTAGTGGTAAGTATAGGTGATGGTGATACAGGATGATAGTGATGATAATGATAGTGATAGTGAATGAGTTTATGAAAATTAACATTACACTATAATTCCTGACAAAATATATTCTTACAACTCGATACCAAAGAAAAATATCACCCAAAAAATATGAAACATCAAAGAATATTGAAACAGGCTCATATTTTTCACCAGACCGATATATTTCCTGTCATATTTACCGTCGAAATCATTCATGAAATATATAATGTATATAATAAAACTTACATACGTGTTTTAAAAGGTAAATCAGACACACAGACACACACACACACACACACATCTCTTGACGAAATTCTGTCATGACTAAAAAAAAAAAACCATCTTATCTGACAAATAGTTAATGGCGTTTGATCAGGTTTTAAATTGGTAACTTATTTAACAACTGGTGTGTGTAATGTGCCTCGAATGACGATATAAATACTTGTGTTGTAAATGGTGGAGAGAGAGAGAGAGAGAGAGAGAGAGAGAGAGAGAGAGAGAGAGAGAGAGAGAGAGAGAGAGAGAGTCTAGGCTAATCGCCCTCACACTAGAGAGAGAGAGAGAGAGAGAGGAGAGAGAGAGAGAGAGAGAGAGGAGAGAGAGAGAGAGAGAGAGAGAGAGAGAGAGAGAGAGAGAGAGTCGGCTAATCGCTCCCCACACTACAGTATATAACTGGTCACCTCCTTCACAACTCTACGGACATCACCACCCACATTTCACTATCTATCTACACACACACACACGATAGAACCACACTATACACGTCATAAAAACCACTAATAAACTTTTACCACCATAATTACATATATACTTCTACCTTTTAACATAACCACCATTTTTTTTATCATAATTAACGAACTTGATAATAGTGTAACACCTTTGAGTTTGTGAATAAAATTGACATGGAGTTTTTCTTTCTCTCATTATTCAATATTATTTATCCCATGTTATTTACTTCCCTATATTCCTCCTCTTTTCTTTTTTTTACTTAAATAATACATAATTCTGTACCCTAAAATAAGGTGATACAGTTATAGACATAAATCAACGTCTTACTGTAACGTCTCTGATTCTCTCTACACTGAAATAAGATCGAAGGTTAAATCAGACATAACATAAACTCTATGAATGTTACGCTGTAGTATTTAACATGGCGCTTCAATAACCCGTAGTGAAGCTGTACCATGTTGAGTTCCTTCCACGTACATAGCCCCAAACACGTACACAGCCCAACCCACGTACAGAGCCCCACCCACGTACAGAGCCCCAACCACGTACAGAGCCCTCCCACCCACGTACAGAGCCCCACCCCACGTACAGGAGCCCAAACCCACGTACAGAGCCCCAATCACGTACACAGCCCACCCACGTACAGAGCCCCAACCACGTACAGAGCCCCACCCACGTACAGAGCTCCCCACCTGCCACAGAGCCCCCACCCACGCACAGTATTCCCACCCACGTACAGAGCTCACCCATGCACAGAGAGCC
>NW_024742338.1:575839-585839 GCF_018991925.1 Homarus americanus | reverse complement strand
GATAATGAATTCTCTTTTACCATTACGGGACAATGGTAAATGGCCTGGGTGGTCAATGGTAAGTGTTTTGGGTGGTTAATGGTAAGTGTTTTGGGTGATTAATGGTAAGTGATGGTCTGGGTGGTTAATGGTTAAGTGGCCTGGCTGGTTAATGGTAAGCGGCTTAATAACGATCACAAGGAATTATACAGTATATCAACAGTAAAGATGATTAATAAAACTGACTGACTGACTGACTGACTGACTAAACACTAAGCAACACGAGTCATACATTATAGTCAGCCACAGAAAATAATCAGTCAATCTTAAGTCATCTTTATTCTCTAATTACAATAAGAATATACCTAGAAAATAACTCTGTCTAACCTGTACCATCATTAACGACATATAATAACAAAAACAAAAGTAGAGAGAACATAACGTTCCTATATGGACGACCAACACACCTGCAATTCACCTGGTCCTGAGTGATAATTAATATGACTTAACAAAAATTCCCTCCCTATATTATCCGACGGTATATATAACCATTAGTTTTATCAAAGGTTATCCTCATAGTGTGTGTTATGGGGTTTAAAAAGAGAGGTTCGAGTGAGAGGGAGGAGGGGGAGAAGTTGACCATTAGGTGAGAATATCAATATGGCGCGGAGCGTTTGTTGACAATTGTGACGTCACAGGGTCATATCCATTGTGGTAGCGTGGGGGAGTTTCTTTACATACGTGATGCCATTGTGGTATAGTCTGTTGTACTAGTGAGGGGGAGTATGTTTGTATTGGAGACCCCCAACAGTGTGTGTGTGTGTGGCAGGTAACCTCATCTCCAGCATAATTAACACCACTAAGAACAAAACAAAGTCGTTGAGATTATTTACAGGTAGTAATACCCCACTTCACCTGGCAGATGAAAGGGAATATAGCCTCAGGTAAGACTAATAAAACAGTGCCACGTCTTATCCCAACATTATCTACCGCGTCCAACATATACAAGCCGGTGCTAATGTTGACATAAAACCACTGCCAAACACATGGGCTCTCCTTCCCATCACAGCGAATCACTTATAGTCTTCCACCTTACACAACAACACCCCAAGTATTCGCCATGTTTACTCCCCAGTCACATCATCCATCAATACTGTGAAGTCATGATCGCCACTCATTCACACACACACACACACACACACACACACACACACACAGATAAATAGATAAACATAGACAGACAAAAAGCTAAATCAAAAGACGGAAAAAAACAGACAACCAAATAGATACACAGATAGACAGATAGACAGTTAAATAGACAGATAGACAGACAGAAATATCAACAGTACTCGATACAGAATGCCTTCATCATTAAAAAATAAAATAAAAGAAAAGAACAAAGAACTACATCATGTGTGTGTTACGCCTCTACGGTATTGTTAATAATGCCTGGAATACCTGCGTCTCATTAAGAAGGTAATCTGTAACGGGTCTCGTGCCTGTTGGAGTACACACTCACCTGGAGAGAGAGAGAGAGAGAGAGAGAGAGAGAACATCCCCTTTAGAACAAACAAGGGTGGAGGGGCCTGGCAGACTCGGATGAACGTCTGGGGTGAAGCAGGTCGTCTCCCTCACCTTGATATTAAAATAGAAAATTAAGTGTGTGTGTAGGGGGGGGGAGAGTAAGTGAAATATGGGTGGTGTTGTCCGTAGAGTTGTGTAGCGGTGGCCATGTTATACTATATAGTGTGGGGGGGGGTGATTAGCCACGAGTCTCTCTCTCTCTCTCTCTTCCACACCGTTAAACCAAGACTTTTTACCTCCACCTGTTCGCTATATGAAGTTCTTTATTCCTCTAAGGTTCAGTTTTTATCTCTATGACGCCGTTAAGTAAACTTTCTAATCCTCTGAACATTTAATAACCCTCTCTCTCTCTCCGTCCCTCTCTCTCTCTCTCTCTCTCTCTCTCTCTCTCTCTCTCACTCTTTCTCCCCCCCTCTCTTTCTTACTCTGTCTGTCTCACTCACTCTTTAGCCATGTTTTATTCAGCTTATTTTATCCTTTACAAGCTATCTTTTCCTATACCGTATCTCCGTTAAGCGAAGATCGTTATGGGTGAAGAGGCTCGTTAAGGGAATGACTTTATACTCTCAGTCGTTTTAATAGAAGAGCCTGCTGGTGCTTTGGATAGGTGAGAGGGGCACAAGAAACTCCCCGGGGTCCCCATTCATAGGGTAAATGTATCTGCCTTAGGTGGCGTAGGTAGGGTTAGGTAGAGGTCCTCTGTTAGCTCAAGTAATGGGCCGACCGTGAACACACTGCTAAGCTCACCTTCCACCCAAGGTCAACACAAACCAAGGGTCATGACCATATAGATAGATAGATAGATAGATAGAAGTATTACATACATACATACATACATATTAGGGGCGACACGTAATTTCCTCAGAACGTGACCTCATCTATAGTCATATATGAATGAGACTCAACACACACACACACAGTCTATCTCACAACACACACAGTCTATCTCACAACACACACAGTTTAACAAACTGGGTGACTGACCTATAGTAGTGTTGCCTTAGACCGGTATTACCGAGTACACACTTCGATCCCCAACTCTTGGAAATGTAAACGTTATTTTTAATGTACGTAGACGCTCTTATACACACTCGCTCATACATACATACATACATACACACACACACACAGTCATACATATATACACACGTTCATATAAACACACACACACATTCATACATAATAAATAATGGTTGCCCCTCGTGTAACGAGGATGGCCGGCCCTAGGACCACCTAGGCGTGAATTTGTTTAAGGTGTAGAAGCTGTCGCCAAAACAACAACCACACCCTGAGTTAACGAGCTGCATGACCCAGTGTCAAGGAATAGTCCGAAAAGACCGGACAACTAGCCAACTGCACTGGCTAACCATTACCCCGGAACACGATCCGCAAATCGATTAACATCCAGAGATTCCCAATGGCGTAAAGAAACTTGCCCATAGTTTCACCCTGCCCGGGGATTGAACCCCGGTCCACTCGGTTGTGAGGCGTGCATGCTAACCAATACACAGACTCACACATACATACACACATGCATACATACATACATACATACATACATACATACATACATACATACATACATACATACATTCAAAGTCCTTAAGCATTATAATGATGAAAACAATGACAGAAACAACAATAACAATAATGCCCTCAATAATGCCATGGCATCATACTATTTATTAACGACTGTGGAAACTCGAAAAATTCTATGTCATTAATAATTATATAAGTTTAATTTATTTTTTTAATTAACTTTACAAAATCTTTACATATGCATAATTAGTTTTAAAATTAATTTATAAATGCAAAGGTAAATTATAAAATATATATGAATCCTTACGGGAATAAATGGATGAGAAATATAATCCATCTATCTCATTATAAAGGAGACATTATTACTTTTTTTTTACTTCACCTTAAAAGTAATTTAACTTCACCTCACTTCAAAGTCTTTCCCTGAAGTTGTCTGTATGTTAGTCTCCTTGTCCTTCCTACCTCATTGTGTTTTTTCTTGTTTCTGTTTTAACCACACACACACACACACACACACACACACACACACACACACACACACACACACACACACATCTAGCCTTAAAGCTTCCAACCTGATTCACAATTTAACACCTTCATCCGAGCCACAACTTACCCATCTATCCCCCTCCCTCCCTCCTCTATCCCTCTTCCTCCCCACCCTTCCTCTATCCTCTTCCTCCCCCACCTTCTCCATCTCTTCCTCCCCCACCCCCTCTTCCCCCCACCATCCCCTCCCCCACCAGCAGTACCTCATCCCACTAACTATCTTAAACCTCATTCCCAACTCACTGCATCTCGGCCTTCATCTGTACCCTAAAGTCAGACCAGAAGCCCTGAGCCCTAATGGTATCCTGACCACCATCTTGAAGCCAAACTTGATCTTAATGTCCTTTTAATTTTTTTCATAAACTTTTCTTTTTTTGCTTTTGTTTTTCTCAGACTTGCCAATTTCATATCAAGGGGAGGGGTGATGGAGGGATCAGTCTCTTTCTCTTTAGTAAATCTTAGATAAAAGGTTAATTATCATATCTACTTCAGGTATTATCTCCCGTAAAACTCACAATCATTCTTTTAAGTCATGGTAATCTATCTAAGCTTCATAACTACACCAGTAACAGGGCAAATAACTCCTTAAAAACAATAACTATCATTTCAATCATTTCAGTTATTGGTTTATATATGATTACCATTCTATAACCGTGATGGCTTATTACACCTCATTAACAATCTCCTTCATTAACCATCTCCTTCATTCCTTTTATATATATTTTTTAATCCATGTATATCTCTTCTCTCTTACGTCTCTCTAACCAATTTCTATACAATATTTAAATCATCAGTTATAGGTAATATACTGTTACATAATCATACACTCTTATATACTGGTCATACACCCATCCCTGCATATATAGGTCATACAACAGCTTAACAACCAACCTAATTAAACATTCCATAAAAAAGTCAACTTCAAGTCAACTTCAGAAGTGATTAAAAACACAAGTTCATTATCAAGAAAGTTATCCGAGAGCATTGGTGTGTGTGTGTGTGTGTGTGTGTGTGTGTGTGTGTGTGTGTGTGTGTGTGTGTGTGTGTGTGTGTGTGTGTGTGTGTGTGTGTGTGTGTGTGTGTGTGTGTGTGTGTGTGTGTGTGTGTGTGTGTGTGTGTGTGGTGTGTGTGGTGTGTGTGTGTGTGTGTGTGTGTGTGTGTGTGTGTGTGTGTGTGGTGTGTGTGTGTGTGTGTGTGTGTGGTGTGTGTGTGTGTGTGTGTGTGTGTGTGTGTGTTTGTGGTTCGGGAGCTGTTGAGGCGAGTGAAAGAAACACCCGTGAATTGGTCACAAATCTCTCAATATATTTCCATGAAACGATAATACTTTTATCTCTATCTCCAGTGACAGGAAAGTAGTCAGATGGGACTTTTAATACCTCTCTCTCTCTCTCTCTCTCTCTCTCTCTCCTCTCTCTCTCTCTCTCTCTCTCTCTCTCTCATTTCACAAATCAATCTAAAAAATCACGTAATGATACTAATACTACTCACACAAACACACACACACACACACACACACACACACACACACACACACACACACACACACACACACACACACACACACACACACACACACACAACCACACACACACACACACACACACACACACACACCCACACACACACACACACAAACACACACACACACACACAAACACACACACACACACACACCACACAAACCCACACACCCACACACCCCACACACACACACACAACCCCACACACCCACACCCCACCACAAACCCCACACCCCACACCCACACACACACACAAACACACACCCACACACACACACACACACACACACACACCCACACAAACACACACACACAAACCCACACACCCACACACACACACACACAACACCACACACACACACCCACACACACACAAACACACACACACCCACACACACAGGAAAGAGATTATTTTAAAACTACGCCCATGGTGTCGTGGGATTTTATACTTATGAGGCGGCTTTGAATAACCCGAGGGAGAGCCAGAGCAGATAGAAGGGCATAGAAGTCAATATAGGTGAATAAAATATAGTGGGAGGTAGGGATAAGTGGTGAGGAGGGAGGAGATAAGGAGGCAGAAAATATGGCAGAGGAGACAGGGAGGGAGGAGGATGAGCAGCTTCCTCCTCGCTCAATCATCCATACATCAACATAGTGAGTAAGCCAATTCCCCCGGCAACCGGACTTTTACAAAGCTCCAAAAAAGAGAACTTACAAACTCAACTTTTCTCTATAAGCTGGGATAAGCGGGTCGAGGCGATAGGCAAAGAGACAGTCTTAATTCGTTCCCGTCCCAGCTTTAGGATTAAACATTACAACTCTACTTACCTAGCCACTGACAGGTAAAACAGGATGTACAAAGCCAATCACCGACAACGTTTTGGTATGACGTCTCCTGGATCGTCAAATATTCAAGTTGGGTGGAGAGTTACCTCATTTCAACTTTAACAGCAAAGACAAACTCTCCTTAAAGACTCCCAACCCAGCATCTCACTTCAATCTCTACACAATATTGACGCCATATTGATTAGTAGTTACAAGAGTCAGTTCAGGGGTGTTGGGGAGGTGTTCTACAGTTACCAGATACATTAATTCTACTTGTCTTACTGTTTAGTGAAACCTGGTTCTATTTCGTCACTGTAGAGGAGACGGACGGACGGACAGACAGACAGACAGACAGACAGACTCCCCCTCCTCCCTCACCCCTTCCCCTCCCTCACCCCTTCCCCTCCACCACCCCCGTTCTTGCTTACTCTGCGTTCTCTGGGTCTAAGCCAAGTCTTCTCCAAATCTCTTTCCACCAAATAAATGAATGTTGTTGAGCTGTGGGCGACCCTTCACAGTAGCAGGAACGGAAAGACTTTGGAGGAGGAGGAGGAGGAAGGAGAGCGAGAAGATGAGAATGTTTTTGGAGAGACTCGAGGAAATGTTTTAAAGGAGGAAGAAGAATAAAGAGACGAAGAAGAGGAGGAGGAAGAACAAGAGGAGCAAAAACAAGGGAGGAGGAAGAGGAGCAAAGAGGAGGAGGAGGAAGAAAGAGGAGCAAGAGGTTTAAGGAGATATTTCTAAGGGGAGAAAAGAATACACATTATAACTTATTCTCCTTCACTCTCCCTCACTCCTTCACTCTCCTTCATTCCTTCCTCTCCTCACTCTTCCTCTCCCTCATTCCCTCACTCTACCTTACTCTCCTTACTCCCTCATTCACCTTCCCTCCCTCACTCTCCTAATTTTCCCTTCCTCCCTCATTCTCCCTCCTTCCCTCACTTCCTTCAAAAGCAATTTATACCCAGGTAAAATAACATATAGCTTGCCTGCAGCATCTAAAACTCACGGGAAGAAGTAATTTGCCCTTTGGTGAGACAAGATAAGCAGGAGGGAGAGTGCTTCATCCTACAGGGGAGTGCTTCATCCTACACGGGGAAATTGCTTCACCCTACACGGGGAAAGTGCTTCATCCTACAGGGGCGTGCTTCATTCTACAGACGTCGCTTTACCTTACACACACCCTACCTCACCTCTCCTGCCTCACCACACACACACCCTGCCTCACTCTCAGTGCCTCACCTCTCAATACCTCACCTCTCACTGCTTCACCTCACACCCTACCCCTCCTCACACCCTCACCTCCACACCCCACTCCTCACCCTCACCTCCCACACCCCTCACCTCCTCCCACCACCCCACACCTACCTCACCCCCCTACCTCCTCACACACCCCTACCTCCTCCCACACTGCCTCTCCCCCCTGCCTCACTACTCCTGCCTCCTCCCACACCCTGCCTCCCTATCTCTGCCTCCTACACACCTTTCTCACTCACCTCACACCCCCTGCCCCTCACTACTCTGCCTCACCTCCCACCCACCCTCTCACTTCTCACTGCACCTCCCACCTCACACCCTGCCTCACTTCTCCTGCCCCTCCCCTCACACCCTACCTCCTTCTCTGCCTCCTCCCACCCTGCCTCCCTGCCTACCTCCCACCCCTCTACTCCACCTCCCCTCCCCCTGCCTCACCTCACTGCCTCACCTCCACACCCCTGCCTCACTTCTCACTGCCTCCTCCCACCCCTGCCTCACTTCTCACTCCTCCACCTCCCACACCCCTACCCCTCACGCCTCCTTACTCACCTCCCACACCTGCCTCCTCTCTTTCCCCTCCACCTCACACCTGCCTCACTTCTCCTGCCTCCCACCCCTCCCACACACCTGCCTCCTCTCCTGCCTCACCTCCCCACCCCTGCCCTCCTACTCACTGCCTCACCTCCCCCTCTCCCTCTCCTGCCTCTCTACCTCACTTCTCACCTCCTCACACACCCTGCCTCACTTCTCCTGCCTCCTCACACACCTGCCTCACTTCTCACTGCCTCACCTCACACCTGCCTCACTTCTCACTCCTCACCTCCCACCTGCCTCACTTCTCACTGCCTCACCTCCCACACCCTGCCTCCTTCTCACTGCCTCACTCCCCCTACCTCCTTCTCCCTCTCCTCCCCCACACCCCTGCCCTCACTTCTGCCTCCTCCCACACCCTACCTCCTTCTCCTGCCTCACCTCACACACCCTGCCTCCACTTCTCACTGCCTCCTCCCACACCTCCTTCTCCCTGCCTCTTTCTCCCCCCTGCCTCCTTCTCCTGCCTCACCTCCTCACACCCTGCCTCCTTCTCCTGCCTCCCCCACCCCTACCTCACTTCTCTGCCTCACCTCCCCCTACCTCACTTCTCCTGCCTCCTCCCGCACCCCCTCCTTCTCCTGCCCCTCACCTCCACACACCCTACCTCCTTCTCACTGCCTCACCTCCCACACCTACCTCACTTCTCTCTGCCTCTCTCACCTACCTCCACTTCTCCTGCCTCACCTCCACCCTACCTCCCCTTCCTGCCTCCTCCACACCTGCCTCACTTCTCCTGCCTCCTCCTCACCCACCCTCTTTCTCACTGCCTCACCTCACCTGCCTCACTTCTCTCTCACCTCCACACCCCTACCTCCCTTCTCACTGCCTCACCTCCCCACCCCTACCTCACTTCTCCTGCCTCCTCACTCCCTGCCTCACTTCCTCCTGCCTCACCTCCCCCCCTTCTGCTGCCTCACCTCCCACACCCTGCCTCACTTCTCCTGCCTCCTCCTCCCACCCCCTCTTCTCCTGCCTCACCTCCCACCCCTACCCTCCTTCCTCCTCCCTCTCCTCCCCTACCTCTTCTCCTGCCTCCCCCTCCCACCCTGCCCTCACTTCTCTGCCTCACCTCCCACCCCTGCCTCACCTCCCACCCCCCTTCTCACTGCCTCCCCCCTCCCCTCCCCTACCTCCTCCTCCTGCCTCACTCTCACACCCCTACCTCACTTCTCTTTCACCTCCACTACCTCACTTCTCCTGCCTCACCCCCTCCACCTACCTCACTTCCTGCCTCACCTCCCCCTACCTCACTTTCACTGCCTCCTCACCTTCTTCTCCCTCCTCACCTCCCACACCCTGCCTCCTTCTCCACACCTCCTCCCCACCCCTGCCTCACTTCTCCTGCCTCACCTCCACACCTACCTCACTTCACTGCCTCCCCTCCCCCTACCTCACTTCTCCTGCCTCACCTCCCACCCCTACCTCACTTCTCCCTGCCTCACCTCCACACCTACCTCCTTCTCCTGCCTCACCTCCCCTACCTCCTTCTCACTGCCTCACCTCCACACACCCTGCCTCCTTCTCCTGCCTCACCTCTCTTCACACACTGCCTCCTCACCCCCTACTTCCTCCTCCTCCACACACCCCTACCTCCTTCTCCTGCCTCACCTCCCCCCTACCTCCTTCTCTGCCTCACCTCACACCCTACCTCATTCTCCTGCCTCACCTCCCACCCTGCTTCCTCTCCTGCCTCACCTCCACACACCCTCCTCCACTTCTCCTGCCTCCTCCACACCCTACCTCACTTCTCACTGCCTCACCTCCCACCCTACCTCACTTCTCCTGCCTCACCTCACACCCCTACCTCACTGCCTCCCCTCCACCCCTCCTTCTCACTGCCTCACCTCCACCCTACCTCCTTCTCTCCTGCCTCACCTCCACAGCATTAAGAGCCTCAGAATCTGTAAGGTTCTTCTATTTGCTTTTAATTCCTCAAAACTGACAGAGTGGGGTGAGATTAAACCACACACACACACACACACACACAGACACACACACACACACACACACACACAGACACACACACACACACACACACACACACACACACACACACACACACACACACACACACACACACACACTGTACACAAGACTACAGTACTTTACCATTGTTAGTCAGCTTCTTAGCCTTAAGTGTAATGCCGTAACTA
>NW_024742338.1:561237-575739 GCF_018991925.1 Homarus americanus | reverse complement strand
TTGCTTTATACAACTTTTAACAACACAGCACAACCTGTCTCTCTCTCTCTCTCTCTCTCTCTCTCTCTCTCTCTCTTCTCTCTCTCTCTCTCTCTCTCTTTCTCTCCTCCCTCCCCTCCTCTCTCTCTCTTCTTTTATACCTCCTCCTGTATGTACCCTTCTCAGTGTTACCAGCAAGGTACTCGCCACAGTGCTTAAGACAGACTAACAGCTCTCAACACGGGAAAGTCAGCTTAGAAACTTTATCTGGCCAATTGTGTAAGAAGAGAGAGAAACAAAATGTGACGAGACAGGATAAGAGAAAGAAGAAAGACAGACAGACAAACACTCATTAAAAAGAAAAGGGCAGAAACAGAAGTAAAAGAAAGAGAGTGTAGCTTTGAGCAGTTTAATGTAGAGATAATGCTTTTTCTTGTCAACACACTCCAGTTTATACTTGACTGCCATGAGCTACAACTTGTTACGGATTAAAAGATAGTTCTCTTAAACACACACACACACAGTCCTTCCGGAGTTAAGTCTTATCCGGGTAGCGAAAATATGAAGGAAGTTATTTGGAGGTCATCAGAGGATTTATATATTATGGTGTTTAATCTTGCGCGGGAATGAATTCTCTCTCTCTCTCTCTCTCTCTCTCTCTCTCTCTCTCTCTCTCTCTCTCTCTCTCTCCTTATCTCTTCATCTCCATCTCATCATCTGTCCTGCTGTCACTTGTCTCCTCTCCCAAACACTCTAAGTCACTCTCACCATCTCTCGGCCCTCTCCTCTCACTCTCACACCCAGCCCTCCCCTCTCCTTTCGCTTTTCTCATTCTAGACTTTTCTACTCTCTCTCTCTCTCTCTCTCTCTCTCTCTCTCGCTGCCCTCACTCGCTGGAACAAGGTCTGACGTGTCCATTAAAAGAACACTGTCGCTCTAGCACACTGAACACTGAACACCCTGAATATACGGGGGAGCAGAACACACTTTGAACACAGCATAAGGACCTTAGAACATATACTGAACACAGCATATGGACTTTAGAACACAATGAACACAGGATATATTTGTAATGATTGATTGTCAGACCAAACCTTACAGCCCAGAATTATGCCGCATATAACAGCAAGTGCACCACAGACCTCGTGGTACCACCACATTCCGGGTTGACACACCTCAGGTCGACCCAAGGGACTTGACCTCGCCCGCTAATGACGTGAGCCGGGTGACCTACAACCGCACCTAACCAAGACACCTGGCCAGGACCACACCTGCACACAGCTATCCAGATCAAACCAGTTTAGTGTTAATTGTTAGAGGTCAGAAGCCGGCTGGGCCGACCCCATATAAAGGCCCTACAGTCCCGTCCACGGGCATTACGATTATTATCATTATCGTTCTGGTCATACTGATTCTCATTCTGGTTGCTATCATCTCTCTCCCGTTCGGGTCGTCACTCGGTTCACTAAGCAGAGTCACGCACGTCCCCTCCCCAGGTCGGGAGGGAGACTTCCCGACCAGACCACGGCATCGCCAGCTGAGCAGATTCTCCCATAGGAGGCAGCCCAGCCAGCACTCACTGGGCCTACGTCAGGGTACACGTGAGTCTTGTCAGAACGTCCTAGGGTGAGTTACCTACTGTGGGAAGTGTATTCATTCAGGTGTGTCCGAGAGTCGGTGTCAAGTAACGTAAAGCATAATGTGTCAGTACCCCGATATAGTGGTGATATTAATGTGTCCATGTCATTGAGTGAATTAATAAATAGTTGTATCGAAGAGTCTCTCTCTCTCTCTCTCTCTCTCTCTCTCTCTCTCTCCCAACAGTACTCTATTAAACAAGATAAATATCAAGATAAGATTAATTAAATACACCTGATCATTAATATAATCAAGTAATAAATAAGTTAGTTGGAGTCTTATAGGCAAATTAAACTAAGTCTTCCTCCCCTAGTCTTTCCCTCACCCCCTCTCCTTCCCTCTCTCTCTCCTTCCCTCTCTCCCCTCTCTCTCCTCCTCCCTCTTAACCTCCCATCACTCACTGTTGACACTTTTTCCTCACTAACAAACAGAAAAGCAAAACAGAAAACGGAAGGTCAGAGGGGAAACTCACCTATACCAGAGGTCAGTGCCAGTGGTAATCCTTCACTCTCTAGGGACCACAAAATACACAAGTCTGACCAGTTTGTTTATTATTGTAACTAGAAATGTCGAAATTGTCTTATTTTGTAATATAATTTTCCTGTTCTAACTTCTTTCTGTGTCTGGGGATTACATGAGTGTATTCAGGGGGTTTGTTGCTCCTCCTGTTAGGTTAGGTTAGGTTGGGTTAGGTTGGGTTAGGTTAGGTTGGGTTAGGTTGGGTTAGGTTAGGTTATGGTTAGGTAAGGTTAGGTTTCAAGTGTGTAAGTGACTTAGTAATTATGTGTTACTGTACATAAAGAAACTGTCAGTGATGGTGTGTGACGATAACACTAGAGGTGATAACAAGGTGTAGTGGGTGTTAACTTTGGTGCAAGAAGTGGCGTGGGTTGGGCTCTGAGAAAGAAAATTCCTATGAATAATAACCTTTGATGTGTGGTGATAATATTCTCTGGGGGGGAGGGAGGGAGGAGGATGGGGGAGGAGGTGGGAGGGAAAGGGAGGGAGGAGGTGGTGAGGAGGGAGAAGAGGATGGGAGGGAGGAAGGGTGGGTGAGTGAGGTGAGAGAGGGGAAGGTAGGGGATGGGGAGGGAAGGGAGGGAGGGAGGAGGTGGTGAGGGGGGAGGGAGGGATAGGAGGGAGAGGGGAGGGGAGAGGAGTAGGAGGGAGAGGGGAGGGGAGAGGAGTAGGAGGGAGAGAAAGTATTAAGAGTTTCGTAAATGTAATTGAGCAACACAAAGGAGAAGTTTTATTCTGCAGGATGACTTTAACAACATCTAGAGTGTAAGTTAATGATGAAGTTAATGTATGATGGTTATGTTTACTAGTGTTCAAAGTCTATACATATACATATACATATACATATACATTTACATACATATACATACATATACATACACATTTACATAAACATACAGACATATACATACACATTTGCTTACACATATACATACACATACAGTATACATACACACACACACACTCTGTCTGTCTGTCTCTCTCTCTCTCTCTCTCTCTCTCTCTCTCTCTCTCTCTCTCTCTCTCTCTCTCTCTCTCTCTCTCCCCCCACATTACTTCAATATTCAGCTACTCAGATCTGACATCAAGTCATTGTAGGGTCAAGTGAGTGAGAGAGGGAGAAGACAGGACGAGCTATCAAGACAGGTAAGTGGAGCTATCAAGACAGGTAAGTGGAGTTATCAAGACAGGTAAGTGGAGCTATCAAGACAGGTAAGTGGAGTTATCAAGACAGGTAAGTGGAGCTATCAAGACAGGTAAGTGGAGTTATCAGGACAGGTAAGTGGAGTTATCAAGACAGGTAAGTGGAGTTATCAAGACAGGTAAGTGGAGCTATCAAGACAGGTAAGTGGAGCTATCAAGACAGGTAAGTGGAGTTATCAAGACAGGTAAGTGGAGCTATCAAGACAGGTAAGTGGAGCTATCAAGACAGGTAAGTGGAGTTATCAAGACAGGTAAGTGGAGTTATCAAGACAGGTAAGTGGAGTTATCAAGACAGGTAAGTGGAGCTATCAAGACAGGTAAGTGGAGCTATCAAGACAGGTAAGTGGAGCTATCAAGACAGGTAAGTGGAGCTATCAAGACAGGTAAGTGGAGTTATCAAGACAGGTAAGTGGAGTTATCAAGACAGGTAAGTGGAGCTATCAAGACAGGTAAGTGGAGTTATCAAGACAGGTAAGTGGAGCTATCAAGACAGGTAAGTGGAGCTATCAAATCAGGTAAATGGAGCCATCAAGACAGGTAAGTGGAGTTATCAAGACAGGTAAGTGGAGTTATCAAGACAGGTAAGTGGAGTTATCAAGACAGGTAAGTGGAGTTATCAAGACAGGTAAGTGGAGTTATCAAGACAGGTAAGTGGAGCTATCAAGACAGGTAAGTGGAGTTATCAAGACAGGTAAGTGGAGCTATCAAGATGAAAGAATAGGTGTAATAATCATGTCAGAGTTAATGAGCTATTAAGACTTTAGATCATCCTCTATTAAAAAAGGAATTTGGCTTCTGTGTTGGGAGGTAGTGAGTCAATGGATAATGGCTTAATAACAGCTAAATAAACATTGACAGGCAACTCGATACGAAGTTTTAAAGAGAGTCAGCACGTCAACATTTACCTCTGTCTGGTGGGGGAGTCGACGGGGAGAGGAACTACACCAAGATGCTGCTGTTGTTGGTGTTGGTGGTGTTGGTGGTGGTGTTGGTGTTGGTGGTGGTGGTGGTGGTGGTAGATGTACTTACTCGTGTCTTATGTTAAGTATAAAAATTAATTATGTAATCAAACACACAGAAGAGACGTGTTTCAGTCAGTTCAGTCAGTTGCACACACACACACACACACACACACCATCGTATAGCCAAGTAAGATCAAATTAAGTACCAAGTGACACATAATTAAACCATCATTATCATTATTAGAATCAGTGAAGTATAATAATCATCTTTTCTTCTCATTATGACCCCTTCATTATTATCATTTCCCTTTTCTCTACCAGCTAATTCTCTCATTTCCTTCCCTCATGACACTTCCCAGAACACCTCTCTCTTCGTCTTACTAACTAGGTCGTTAACGCCTCGGTATTAAGTCGTTGAGCTAATAAGGTTAACAAGGAGGAAGGTATGTAGGTTCACTGAGGCCTTCCGTTAACCTCATTAAGTCGTGTGTGATAATAAGATTACCGAGAAGAAGAATAATCAGTGATAATGACGTAGCCGCCTCCCACTCCTCCCTCCGATGGCCGGTGGAGAGAGAGAGAGAGAGAGAGAGAGAGAGAGAGAGACACACACACACACACTCTAGGTCTCCACAGATGGGCGTCAACTTGAGGAATCAGTCAATCAACAAACTGTCTCCCAACATATAAAGGTAACTCACAGCTGGTAACTCACATCTGGTAACTCACAGCTGGTAACTCACAGCTGGTAACTCACAGCTGGCAACTCACAACTCCGTAAAATTACTCATCGTGTCCATATATATATATATATAGGTGTTGAGTGACGGGCCGCTCCAGAACTTATGCCAAACTTGTCGGTTATATCTCACGGCCGAGGCGAGACGATCACGGAAGTGGAGTTTGGGGTCGTGGTGTGTTTAACTTTATGATGGCTCTCTCTCTCTCTCTCTCTCTATATGTGTGTGTGTGTGTGTGTGTGTGTTTAATGACATCAATCAGCTTTTCACAGTAATAGATTTAAAGAAATTGATGGTCTTCCCTCTCTATTGGGCCCTCCGTCCATCCTCGTTATGGTACACGAGGATGACCAGACGAATTGGTTCACCTCAGTAGACCCCCCTCTCGGTGTGGGTGAGAGAGTTCCTTATCATGTTAGTTTGATCATGAGCAACGAAGCAGCTGGTGGTACATAAAACCACCTACCAGACCCACAGACCTCTTGCCAAGACCCACAAACTACCTGCCAGACAGTGACCACCTGCAGACCCAGTGACCACCTGCCAGACCCAGTGACCACCTGCCAGACCCACAGTAGCTATATAGAGGTGGTGGTAGCAAGGACTGCACCCCCTCTTAACACACACCATCAGTAACTCTCTTGCTTTACATTATCAACACTCTCCTGTACAGCGTAAATAACCTCTATAGGGAGGCTAATGTGGCCCAGGGGAGAGCAGCGTGAAGTAACACCTGGCACTGATGGTGATGATCACCAGGCAGCGTGAAGTAACACCTGGCACTGATGGTGATGATCACCAGGCAGCGTGAAGTAACACCTGGCACTGATGGTGATGATCACCAGGCAGCGTGAAGTAACACCTGGCACTGATGGTGATGATCACCAGGCAGCGTGAAGTAGCACCTGGCACTAGCGTGTGCATGAATGGTAGTGTGATAGTGAAGAACAGCGATGGAGTAAAGTGTGACTCAGAGACAACAAGGACGAGCCTCGAGCAGCACCTTGTAGGCGAGGCCGCAGATAATCTTTTGATGATCCTCTTCATAACTTAACCCATAACGTCACAGTCAGCACAACTCTCCTCCTCCACCGTCGTCGGCTGCCCACGTGCTCCTGGTGTCATAGCCACAATAATAACATTAACATTATACAACAGTATCGTACACAACATTATACAACAAATGTACACTGTATAACCTTGACTGCCACAGTGTGTTCTCCCTGACACGGGCAACCACCTCCCAATATCTCAGTCGGGGAAGATGTTTGGTTCTTGTCCGGATCACCCGGGGGTCCGTGGTCAGTAGTACTACCAAGATATTGGGGCCCATGTGTAAAGTTTCAAGTCTCTAACTGCTTCTGTTTTAGGGCTATCGCTGAAACAGACAGACACCCAGAGAGACACGTCATTTTATTATCATAGATTACGTGACTTCACTACTGTGGTGCACTACAACACTGTATCACACATTACTAAGAAAAGTCACTATAACGTGCGACACTGTAGCACAAGAAGGTGCAGACACCACACGTGCTTTACGACTATCATCCTCTTACGTGTTCCTCTCCATGATGAAGAGGCAGGAAATTTGAGGGTTTTTTTGATCCTTAAGCACTGGTCCTACTCCTCTTGGAGCCTAAGACTTAGGCGGAGAGCGAAGAGGTTCACACACATGCACGCTTTAGACGCTTAGTGTTTTTGGCTAGTGTCTCCCCCCCTCTCTCTCTCTCTCTCTCTCTCGCTCTCTCTCTCTCTCTCTCTTTAAAAAAAACACGACAACATCCTAGAAGTGCTGTTCCTCCACTTGTGTTTCGTTATTTACGAGAATAAAAAAAGTGAAGAAGAGGAAGAGGGACGCGAGAGTCGAGGCTTTGAGCTTCCCGACCAGTGTGTAGAATCTTCCCCTGTCAGCGATGACTAGAGGCTGTGTGAACCACTCTGCTGGCCCACACCTTACACCCGTGTGAACCACTCTGCTGGCCCACACCTTACACCCGTGTGAACCACTCTGCTGGCCCACACCTTACACCCGTGTGAACCACTCTGCTGGCCCACACCTTACACCTGTGAACTACTCTGTTGGCCGACACTCTACACCTGTGAACCACTTGCTGGCCTGATGACTATACCCGTGTGAAACCACCTTAAGCGGCTCATACACACCTGCAGAACTACGTCAGACCCTGCCACATCACCAGTTCCACCTCAACATATATCCGATACACATAAGAGCAATGAGGGTTGCTCAGAGTTATTATCGGAACTAGCTACTTGATGCCTTGCACTCTCGACCGTGTCCTGAAGGTCCCGGGCTGCCCGTGCCAGTACACACGCCACATGTACTGGAGAAACACAAATTTCATCCAGCGCAAAAACATTACTGCATCGTGACCAATGTTGTCTGAGTGTTGTGTCGCGTCCCAGCAGCCTGCAGGATATTGGTTCACCTCTAGACACTCGTTGTTGCTGAGAGAGAGAGACTCAGCAGCTTACGTTAAGGTATTTGAGTTAATTGTTTTTGTTGATTTTTTTTATTCATGTATCTATAATAATTTAGTACACGAGAGGTGATAAAAAAGTTACCTGGAAGTTTATTAATTATAAAAAAGATAAGTAAACACACTATTAGCGCCTCTTGTACACACAGATATATAGTGAGTTATCAGCATGAGAGGGGAGAGTATTAATTTAGAAACCAATTACCTGGAGCCACATACCTGTATTAATCTATTCCTGTACACTATTAACAGTTGAATTAACACCATAGCATTACGGAGAGACAAAACAACAATATATGGTGATGAATCTATCAATAAAATATATGGAAGAAATATATTTGGGAGTAACTTATCTGTGTGTAACTTTTTGTGTTTAGTGTACACCGCACCCAAAAGGCCTAAACCCGCAACCACACGGCATCTGCATGAGTTTCCTTGTGGATTCTGCGGTTACATAGTCAGGACACATATTGAGGGCCACAGTAGTCTCAGGACACATATTGAGGGCCACAGTAGTCTCTGGACACATATTGAGGGCCACAGTAGTCTCAGGACACATATTGAGGGCCACAGTAGTCTCTGGACACATATTGGTGTCACTTGTCCTCTTACCAAACCGTTCCAAAGAAAAGTTTCTTTCACCTCCCCCCCCCCCTCCCTGTGTCCACCCTCTCACTTCAGGCACCCTCTCACTCTCACCTCCCTCTCACTCCCTGCCTCCTCCCCTCACCTCTCACTCCCACACCTCACTTCTCACTCCCACACCTCACCTCTCACTCCCACACCTCACCTCTTACTCTCACACTTCCCCTTTCACTCTCCTACTTGCCATCTCACTTCCAAACCATCCCAAACGAAAAAAAATTCACCCCCTCTCTCCCTCTTTTCTCCCTCTCTGTCCACCCTCACAAGGCCAGGTCTCTCCTACACTCACCCAGACGCTGCCAGGCGAGCCCCGACCCACCTCCTCATCCCTGGCAAGCCGCAAATGACTCCCTTTGAGAAGGTTCTCTGCCTCTTGAAGACTTGCTGAGACGCACAGCAGTAGGACCACAAAGACTTTTCCTGCTGAGTCTCTTCTGTGGGCGGCGGAGGGGCGGAGGGGGGCTTCTGGAGGAGAACACTGGGGGCTTGGGGGCTTCTCTAAACCCTGTCCACGAAGAATTCCCCCAGGGTGTATGAAGATCTCTCTCTTTCTTTCTCTCTCTCTCTCTCTCCCTTTACCCCTTCCTTTCATTAGTCACATTTTATCTACACTTTCACCTTCTATCACTTTCTCCTGCTTTCTCTTACTTTCCTATTACCATATTTACTCGTTCTGTCACCCTCTCATCTCTCACCCTTCGACACTCAACTTTCTCTACTCCTCTTCCTTCATCCCACTCTCACCCCCACCTTCATACCACTTACTATGCATCTCCCAAACCCAACCACTCTCTCTCCCACTCAAAAAGCTTTCCTCTCATCTCTCACCTCTCACTTCCTACGCCTCACTCTCTCCCCAGCCACTGTAACCTCCCCCCCCTCCTCCTCGCCCTCGTTATTCACAGTACTTCTTTTCTCCTTCATTCATCAAGCCCTTCGGTTTCTCTCTCTAGCAAACAAACGCTTTATCTCTCTCTCTCTCTCTCTCTCTCTCTCTCTCTCTCTCTCTTTCTCTCCTTCTCTCACTCTCGTTCTTAATTTCTCTCTTCCCCCTCTACATCTTGACCTTTCACTGTCTCTCGTCATCTATATTCAATCGTTTACATCTCTCCCTCTCCCCCTTCTCTCTATCCTCCTTGTGCCTTTCTATCCCTTTTCCCTCTTGTCTTTTTTCCCTCTTATCTCAGCTCTCCACGCCCTCTCCTTCTCTCTTTCTCCTTCACTTTATATGATTTCCTTTTCTCTCCTCTCCCTCTTAATTCCTTTTTTTCCAGGTTAATTCTTTGTCATCATATCTCTCTCTCTCTCTCTCTCTCTCTCTCTCTCTCTCTCTCCCCTTGTCATCCTCTCTATCCCTCATCACTATACCCTCCCCCCATCCCCTTCCTCCCCTCTTTGGGATCCATATTAAAAACTTCCCGTTAAAACAAAAAGAGTTCGACCCCAGGGCCTCAGATTTTAAGGACAGTAGACAAGCCCGCACAGCCACCAATGGAGAGTTTTATTCACACGACGATGAATAACAAGTGGATGAGTCTTTGTCTATGACGAGTATGAGTTTATTCACTTAGAGATGGAGGTGAGTCTCTCTCTCTCTCTCTCTCTCTCTCTCTCTCTCTCTCTCTCTCTCTCTCTCCATTATGATGTTGAAGGATGGTGGAGGAAAAATATATATGATGATGTTTTCTTGATGAGGTAATTTTTTATGATGATGAAGGGGTAAATTTTATAATGAAGGGGTAAATTTCAAATTCGGTTAAATTGGGTTTAATCCAACACAGTTTAGTTAAGTTCGGTTAAGATAGGTATTTAGTTAAGGCACCTTCGAATAAGTTAGACCCAGTTAAGTTATGCCACAGATAAGGTAGCCCCAGTTAAAGGGACGCGTAGTTAACTTAGCCCCAATTAAGGTAACCACAGTTAAAGGTATCCCCAGTGGTAAGCTCAATTAAACTAGGCTCGTTTCTGCTGTCATAACAAACTTGTAATCGTAACTTTTATCACCACAGTTGTTTTAGGCGGTGATCCCCTTCGTTCATACCGTCAAAAACTCCTACTAACGTGAATATACCGTCGTTATATTCTCACTCTCCCTACCGTATTAACATTCTGGGTCCTGACGTATGTGTATACTTAAACTAATCACCTTCCCTTTATACACGTAATATCTATTTAACTTCTACACTGACTATGGTACACTGACCTCTAGCGGACACAAGTTGAAACACAAATCTGAATATAAAAACAAAAACAAATATCCCTACTTTTCTATAAATCTTGTCTCCTACGAAATAAAACCTGGTTAATACTGTAATTTAACCCAATTTTCAAGGTTAATGAGAGATAGTTGATGTTAATTGTCGTTGGGATTTAGTTAATGGGGTTGAATTAGATATATGTGGTTAATCTTAAGGTTAGTGTTAAAGGGTAATTGACTTAGGTTCCGTAAGGGGGACAAGAGTTATCAAGGTAACATTAGAATTAGGGTCTTATTTTATTTTGTTATTGTTTTGTTTAGACTACAGGTGTGTATTCAGGTGTAGTCAGGTGTAGAGTCAGGTGTAGTCAGGTGTAATAAGGTGTAGACAGGTGTAATCAAGTGTAGAGTCAGTTAGATGTAGATCAGGTATAGTCTATGTGTAGATCAGGTGTAGAGTCAGTTGTGGAGTCAGTCAGGTATAGAACAGGTGTGGAGTCAGTCTGGTGTGTGCCATTTTACACCACACCTGCCCCCAGCATCACCAGACGAAGACAATAAACGGGAAAAATGTTTCAGGAAAAAAAAGAGCAATTAAGGCGAGAACGACCGGCCATTAACGACCGGCCATTAACACCCAGGTAACATAATGGGGAACGCGGCCCCTAGGTGACGAGACGAACCTGTGATTGAAATCGTAAATAGACACAACTGATATAAAATAGAGTCACCTGAAGATTACCCAACTAAGCTTATTTTATATAATTAAACACCCTAACGCTACCTGGGGGGGGGAGGGGGGGAAAGGTTAGAATTGGGGTTGTCAATCTTAAGGTGAAATAAGGTAGGAGGTAATTTACGTCCAGGTGATATGATAATTAGTACCAGGTAACACGGTTTGTTTGCCTTTAAAAATACGACTTTTGCCTCAGAGTTCTCAGATATCAGAAATTTACATAAACCATTTTTCACTCGGAGTAAGAGAGAACGTGGCTAGTTTAATGTACATCCTCAGTGGAATTTTGATGCCATTTTGTTATCAATCTTGTGTTTGTTCGAATATAAGTGATATAATTATTATTTTTTTCTTAGGGTTCGTGAAAAAAATAAATAAAATCAGTGAGGTATTTCTCAATAACTCAACAGGAATTACTTTGATATATTCTACAGCCTACAGTTAGGAGTTATGTTATCGTAGGAGCTTTTGAGGATCCTAACCCTGTTTCTGAGGCTATAACATTGAATATACCGGGAAAACTTTGCCAGACATAATCTCCTGGAAACGCGCAGTGCAGAGCCAACATGAGTAGCACTTAGTGAGCGGTGATGGAGCAGAAACATACACGGGAGGGTAACTAAGGCTTATGTGGGTTGATGGTCCTGTGATGCCCGCCTGCTCCTACTGCCATCTGGTGGACGAAAATTGTAAGCTTATCCTAACTTCTCTATGTTTACGTTTAAAATGACTATCTATCTTAGTTAGGGATCACCTCAACAGATGGCAACACTATGGCCGAGGGGCTCAGGAGGGGGGAGGAGGGGAGGGAGGGGGTAGAGGGGGGAGTAGAGGAATCAAATAGGAACAAAATCACAACCAATTGTATCAAAACGTAGAATTTCTCCTCTGGGGTATACAAAACTTACTGTAAATTTCTTACACTGTTTTGAAGGAAATTGTGTGTGTGTGTGTGTGTGTGTGTGTGTGTGTGTGTGTGTGTGTGTGTGTGTGTGTGTGTGTGTGTGTGTGGGGGTGTGTGGGGGTGTGTGTGTGTGTGTGTGTGGGGGTGTGTCTGTGTGTGTGTGTGTGTGTGTGTGTGTGTGTGTGTGTGTGTGTGTAAAGTGTGTGTCTGTGTGTGTGTGTGTGTGTGTGTGTGTGTGTGTGTGTGTGTGTGTGTGTGTGTGTGTCTGTGTGTGTGTGTGTGTGTGTGTGTGTGTGTGTGTGTGTGTGTGTGTGTGTGTGGGTGTGTGTGTGTGTGTTATTTGTATTTCTATATATATGTATCTACTGTATATGTATCCCATTCATCATCTAAGTAGTTATCTCTCAATAATATAGACAGACAGACAAACAGACTGACAGACTGATAGACACAATAAAGTAAAAATATCCTTATAAAACACAAAGTAAACAATAATAAATAACACTATCATATAAAATAAGTACTAAATAAAATAAACGAATAAATTATAAACAATTACCTGAACTATATAATATACAACTTATACACGACACATTATAGGTTAAAAATAATCTCGATAAACTCTACGGACATCACCACCCGTGTTTCACTTACTTATGCTTTATTATTATTATTATTATTATTATTATTATTATTATTATTATTATTATTATTATTATTATTATTATTATTGTTATTTTTATTATTACTATCACCACACCACAACCCACCACCACCCACCACTACCAACCACACCTCACCACAACGCACTCTAACCCACCACAACCCACTCTAACCCACCAAACCCCACCACCACCCACCCTAATTCCAGTAATAACAGATTCGCCATAGTCTAAACATGAAGGCGTGGGCGGAGGACAACTGGACCTCCATCACAACACAGGTGTTAGTGTTGATTGATGAGACTGTCAATACCTGTGACAGTCACCACACCTGCGGCCTACACGGTTCAGGTAAGGGTGAGGCAAGGGAGTGAGGTAAGGGGGTGAGGCAAG
Source organism: Homarus americanus (assembly GCF_018991925.1). Lineage (NCBI taxonomy): Eukaryota > Metazoa > Arthropoda > Malacostraca > Decapoda > Nephropidae > Homarus > Homarus americanus. The sequence goes on along the minus strand of NW_024742338.1, from coordinate 562,660 downwards.
GGCGTGAAGGGAGGGGGTGAGGTTAGGAGTGAGGTAATGGGATGAGTAAAGGGGGAGAGGCAAGGAGGTGAAGCAAGCAGGTTAAGAAAGGGGGTGAGACTGGTAGGTGAGACAATGAGTGAGGCGAGTTATTGAGGCAAGTTAGTTATCGTAAATTAATGGGTGAAGAAGGAAGAAGTAAAGGTGTGAGGCAGAGACGTGGGGGAAAAGTAGACCGCGAGAGTCATAGAGCAATATAAAACACCGGTTACATAAAGAAGGGTAAAAGAGGCGTCCCTCATTAACATAACTGACGGACAAACACTCATTTAATCGTTTAACAAGAGTAGAATATTTTCATCCCCAAGTGAGGTCGCATTAATGAGCCATAATGGTAGATGGTTTTTATTTACACTTTTATTTACAATGGATTACTTTTATTAATTAAAATTACTGTTTAATCATGGACCATAGATTTTAATTTGACTCTGATGGTGTTGACGTCATCTGCCCCACATTCACCGTTGACGCTAAGAGTAATATTGGCGGTCTGAATTTTTCTTCATATTTGTTTACATGTTTCAGGTGTAAGTGAAGTGAAAACAAGGAGGAGAGTTGCTGACGGCAGGAGGTGAGTCAACATAGTTACCAACAGTCTCCAGGGGGGGAGGCCGTCGGCTGCCGCTGACACTCCTGTTTACCTTTCATTATTCTTGAGGCAAAATACTCGCACACACACACCCGTCCTCCAGGCGCTCAGAACCCAGAAGTCCCCGGGGATGGTTCTGGAAAGTTCTAGAAGATTTGAAAGTGCCATCAAACTTATTTAGAGGCATTTGGGATATAGATGAACACCGGAACCTTCCGGGCGACGTGTTTGGAGTGTTATAAAAGGAAAACTTGGGTTGAGACGATCTATGGGACGTGTATGGTAGATCCTGGAACACTATGAGTAGAATGAGACGTTCCAGGTGATGTTTCTAGAAGGTTCTGTAAGACTGGTGAAGAATGAGACGTTCAGGAAAATGCCTCCAAATATTTGTGAAATATTGTTGAGAAGCGGAGAAGACTAATACACGCTCCTTAATTAAGACGTCCCTGGAGAGTTCCGTAAGTCTCCTCCTCCTGTCACTGTAACTGTAACTAGACGGGATGTAGTTACAGTAGAGTCTTGGAGTAAGTTCGGCGACTTTGTAAACCGTCTTTTCGCCTCACCTTAAAGTTGGTTGAGTTCTCACATCTCCAGAAATAAATCAACACGCAGACCTTTGATGTTCTTCTGTTGTGTCCTGAGTTAATTGTGGCACCAGCGTTGAGGAACCACACCCCCGACCCCTGAGGACCTGTACAGCCACACCCACGACCCCTGAGGACCTGTACAGCCACACCCACGACCCCTGAGGACCTGTACAGCCACACCCCCGACCCCTGAGGACCCAGAAGC